>NC_056731.1:1432828477-1432844285 GCF_019279795.1 Protopterus annectens | reverse complement strand
GCAAAATCACTTCCGCACACATGCCGGTGCTGGGAATGCCACACCGCCGCCATATGAGACATGTGCAGGCGTGCAGCGTATGTAGTGCATTATGCGTTACCAACACTGTATCTGGCAGATGTGCGATATATACACCTGGGGAGTGGTAGGTGTTACAGTAGCCAGCGTGACATATGGTCAATGACACTCTGACCGATGGGTATGCATTATGGCAGCACTGTCAAGTATAACGGTGACATAGCAGACTGTATGCACATGGCAGGGTAGGATGGTGTGTGACACACCTGTGACCACCACCTGCACACATGGCATAGTGGACAGGTGTTTAAACACATGATGTACACACATACCGCCATCGCGCAGCAGTTACTATGCCACCATATGATGGCCCCCATGATGGGTATGCATGTGGTAGGGGTTGCAACTGTCGTATTATGGACATCGGACACCGCGACATGCATGGCTGCACCATGCACCGTAGCATGTCACATGTATCCCCTGTTGCCATGTGTGTATGCATTGCTTTCGTTGTGAAATGTGTGTCGACAGCCACATGGAACATGGACTGTGGTATAGTATCAAGCCAGCTGTCACAGGCAAACTGTACAAGGAGTATGTGTCCCAGTCAACACCGCTACACCCTGTAGGGGAGCATACCAACATTGTATGTGTCCACCTTCCATTCGATTGTATTACCGTATTGCGTAGCCATGCCACTGGCATGCATGTGGTACATCACAGGCCAGATAGTGTCCTGTAAACGCAGTCCATGCACACAGCCAGAAAATCACCCTATATGACATATCCGGACGTTGTTTCACTGTGGTACAAGCAGCAGTCATGTGTCATATCTGTGTCAGGCCCGTGGTATGTGTGGAGCACGCACTGTCTATGTATACAGATATGGGCGGACTACATCACACCTGTGGGATCATTGATAGTACATGTGTACTCTGCATGACGGGTGTACACCACCATAGCAGACCTGTGGACATATGTCACATGCTGTTGCTGGACCGTGAGGCATACTGCTGCACGATGACATGGCAGATTGCTGGCATGGCAGCTACAGTGTTCACTGCAGTGTGTACATGTTCGGCCTGCACCCGTGGCGCCTGTGATGTCATCTGTGTGTGTATCGCAGTAACTGCATGTGTGTCCACCCTGTGTGTGTGGACAGGTTTACCTGGCTGTGACTTGCGGTGTGTACACTCCGTCTCTGCATGCCGGACGGGCACGTAGCACATACTAAGTGTGTGAGCATGCCCAGGTTGCTGTTGTGTAGGTGGACACAATACGGCCACGACGGTCCACCTCTGTCCTTCCACATGATTCCACCCCATGTGTATGCATGTCTGCACTCTGCAAATGCTAAGTGTGTGAGCATGCCCAGTAAGCTGCTGTGTAGATGGACACACAGTACAGTGCACACCATGCCTGCAAATCTGTCAAAGATACCCTGGTGTACTGCATGTATGTTCCCCTTTGCAACCACCATGTTATTATGAGCATGCCCGGGTTGCTGTTGTGTGAGGTGGACACACGATGGTCCACACTCCTGCCCTTCCATGATTCCACCCCATATGTATGCATGTCTGCACTCTGCAAATTCTAAGTGTGTAGAGCATGCCCAGTAAGGCTTCAGCTGTGTGTAGATGGACACACAGTACAGTGCACACCGCTACCGTCTGTGAAGATACCCCGTAATGCATGTATGTTCCCCCTTTGCAACACGCCACGTGTGTGAGCATGCCCGGGTTGCTGTTGTGTGGAGTGGACACACACGGCGGTCCACACTCTGCCCTTCCATGATTCCACCCATGTGTATGCCATGCCGCCTGCACTCTGCAAATTCTAAGTGTGTGAGCATGCCCAGTAAGCAGCTGTGTAGAGGGACACACCACAGTACAGTGCACACCGTGCCCGTCTGTGAAGATACCCCATGTGCATGCATGTTCCCCCTTTGCAACCGCCACGTGTTGTGAGGCACGTGCCTGGGTTGCTGTTGTGTAGGTGGACACACACGACAGTCCACACTCTGCCCTTCCATGATTCCACCACATGTGTATGCATGTCTGCACTCTGCAAATGCTAAGATTAATGTGAGCATGTACCCAGTAAAGCAGCTGTGTAGAGGGACACAGTACAGTGCACACGGGCGCGACGTCTGTGGTTATACCCGTGGTGTGCATGGCATGTTTCCCCTTCACGACCGCTAGGTGTGAGGAGGGCATGCCCAATCTCGCCATTCATCTGTGGGAACATGACCCACAGTACAGTCGGCACCGACGTCTGCTACTAGGCGTGTAGCCATGGCCAATGACATCCTGCATAGTCATGGTGGCCGTCCAGGTGAGTCATATGTGGTTGATATGCCACAATGGCTGCTCCTACATCATGCTGCGCCCGGGTTGCCCTCTCGCCGAATAGGTATACTGTCTGTGGTGCATCCCGTATCCATGTTGCTAGTGGGATGTTGTGCTTCAGTGGTTGGTTGGTATTTCCGAGTGCAGCACTACCGTGTTACTGTACGCCCACCTTGGGATAGTAACATGCTGTGTGACTGCGCACTCTGTTTTCATTCCCTATCAGCTGCCTTGCCTCTGCAGATGATATTACCCACCTAGGAGTATGCCTCCTGACAGTGCTGTGCTCAGTAATCTCAGTAGCGCGTTCTGTAAATGCATCATGCTGTAGTGTGTTCATGTAGGTAGGCGTAGGTTCAACTCCAGGCCCTTCCCCGTGTGTGTGTGAGGTGTGTGTGTGTGTGTTTCCAGCTGCTCCTGGAGAGGGTAGTTCTTTTAGATGCTTTGCAACACATACCTTGTCTATCGGCGTCTATTCCTTCTTGGATGAGGGTCACCCACCCTAGAAGTATGCCTCTGACAGCACTGTGCTCAGTAATCTTTCAGCAGCAATGTTCTGTAAATGCATCATGCTGTAGTGTGTTCAGCGTGGTAGGTGTTAGTTCAATTCCTGGCCTTTCCTGTGTGTGTGTTTCCAGCTGCTCTGGAGATAGTCATGCTTTTAGGCAACGCCTAACACATACCTTCTGCAGCTGTTGGCATCTATTCCTTTTACGGATGATGTCACCCGGCCTAAAAGTATGCCTCTGACAGCACTGTGCTCAGTAATCTCGGTAAGCGCATTCTGTAAATGCATCATGCTGTAGTGTGTCTGGCATATGTAGGTAGGCGTTAGAGTTCAACTCCCGGCCCTTCCCCATGTGTGTGTGTGTGTGTGTTTCCAGCTGCCTCTGAAGATCGAAATCTCATTGCTTTTAGACGCTTACGCTAAATACATACCTTGGCTAGTGGCATCTATTCCTTTACGGATGATGTCACCCACCTAGAAGTATGCCTCTGACAGTTCTGTGCTCAGTAATCTCGGTAGCGCGTTCTGTAAATGCATCATGCTGTAGTGTGTTCATGTAGGTAGGCGTAGGTTCAACTCCTGGCTCTTTCCCGTGTGTGTGTGTGTGTGATTCCAGCTGCCTCGGGAGATAGTCATGCTTTTAGACGCTTCACAACACATACCTTGGCTATTGGCATCTATTCCTTTACGGATGATGTCACCCGCCTAAGTATGCCTCTGACAGTGCTGTGCTCAGTAATCTCGGTAGCGCGTTCTGTAAATGCATCATGCTGTAGTGTGTTCATGTAGATAGGTGTAGGTTCAACTCCCGGCCCTTCCCCATGTGTGTTTGTGGTGTATGTGTGTGTGTGATTCCAGCTGCCTCTGGAGATAGTCATGCTTTTAGACGCTTCGCAACACATACCTTGGCTATTGGCATCTATTCCTTTACAGATGAGAGTGTCACCCACTCCAGAAGTATGCTTCTGACAGCTTGCTTTCGTGCTCAGTGGCTCTCGGTAGCGCATTCTGTAAATGCATCATGCTGTAGTGTGTTCATGTAGGTAGGCGTAGGTTCAACTCCCGGCCCTTCCCGGTGTGTGTGTGTGTGTGATTCCAGCTGCCTCTGGAGATAGTCATGCTTTTAGACGCTTCGCAACACATACCTTGGCTATTGGCATCTATTCCTTTTCACGGATGATGTCACCGCCTTAGAAGTTATATGCCTCCCTGACAGCACTGGTGCTCAGTAATCTCAGTAGCGTGTTCTATAAATGCATCATGCTGTAGTGTGTTCATGTCGGTAGGCGTAGGTTCAACTCCCGGCCCTTCCCCGTGTGTGTTTGTGGTGTGTGTGTGTGTGATTCCAACTGCCTCTGGAGATAGTCATGCTTTTAGACGCTTCGCAACACATACCTTGGCTATTGGCATCTATTCCTTTACGGATGATGTCACCCGCCTAAGTATGCCTCTGACAGCGCTTGTGCTCAGTAATCTCATTGGCAGAAAGGCTCTTCTGTAAATGCATCATGCTGTAGTGTGTTCATGTAGGTAGGTGTAGGTTCAACTCCCAGCCCTTCCGTATGTCTGTTTGTGGTGTGTGTGTGTGTTTCCAGCTGCCTCTGGAGATAGTCATGCTTTTAGACGCTTCACAACACATACCTTGGCTACTGGCATCTATTCCTTTACGGATGATGTCACCCACCTAGAAGTATGCCTCTGACAGCGCTGTGCTCAGTAATCTTGGTAGCGCGTTCTGTAAATGCATCATGCTGTAGTGTGTTCATGTAGGTAGGCGTAGGTTCAACTCCCGGCCCTTCCGCATGTGTGTGTGATTCCAGCTGCCTCTGGAGATAGTCGTAGCGCTTTTAGGCGGCTTCGCCACACATACCTTGGCTATTGGCATCTATTCCTTTATGGATGATGTCACCCGCCTAGAAGTAAGTCTCTGACAGCGCTGTGCTCAGTAATCTCGGTAGCGCATTCTGTAAATGCATCATGCTGTAGTGTGTTCATGTAAGTAGGCGTAGGTTCAACTCCCAGCCCTTCCCCATGTGTGTGCGGTTGTGATTCCAGCTGCCTCGGGAGATAGTTATGCTTTTAGACGCTTCGCAACACATACCTTGGCTATTGGCATCTATTCCTTTACGGATGATGTCACCCGCCTAGAAGTATGCCTCTGACAGCATTGTGCTCAGGAATCTCAGTAGTGCATTCCGTAAATGCATCATGCTGTAGTGTGTTTATGTAGGTAGGCGTAGGTTCAACTCCCGGCCCTTCCCCGTGTGTGTGTGTGTGTGTGTGATTTCAGCTGCCTCTAGAGATAGTCATGCTTTTAGACGCTTCACAACACATACCTTGGCTATTGGCATCTATTCCTTTACGGATGATGTCACCCACCTAGAAGTATGCCTCTGACAGCGCTGTGCTCAGTAATCTCGGTAGTGCATTTTGTAAATGCATCATGCTGTAGTGTGTTCATGTAGGTAGGCGTTGTTTCAACTCCCAGCCCTTCCCCGTGTGTGTTTGTGGTGTGTGTGTGTGTGTGTGTGGTTCCAGCTGCCTCTGGAAATAGTCATGCTTTTAGACGCTTCGCAACACATACCTTGGCTATTGGCATCTATTCCTTTACGGATGATGTCACCCGCCTAGAAGCATGCCTCTGACAGCACTGTGCTAAGCAGTCTCAGTAGCACGTTCTGTAAATGCATCATGCTGTAGCGTGTTCATGTAGGTAGGCGTAGGTTCAACTCCCAGCCCTTCCCCGTGTGTGTGATTCCAGCTGCCTCTGGAGATAGTCATGCTTTTAGGCGCTTCGCAACACATACCTTGGCTATTGGCATCTATTTCTTTACGGATTATGTCACCCGCCTAGAAGTATGCCTCTGACAGCGCTGTGCTCAGTAATCTCGGTAGTGCATTTTGTAAATGCATCATGCTGTAGTGTGTTCATGTAGGTAGGCGTTGTTTCAACTCCCAGCCCTTCCCCGTGTGTGTTTGTGGTGTGTGTGTGTGTGTGTGTGTGATTCCAGCTGCCTCTGGAGATAGTCATGCTTTTAGACGCTTCGCAACACATACCTTGGCTATTGGCATCTATTCCTTTATGGATGATGTCACCCGCCTAGAAGTATGCCTCTGACAGCACTGTGCTCATTAATCTCAGTAGCGCGTTCTGTAAATGGATCATGCTGTAGTGTGTTCATGTAGGTAGGCATAGGTTCAACTCCCGGCCCTTCCCCGTGTGTGTGTTTCCAGCTGCCTCTGGAGATAGTCATGCTTTTAGACACTTCGCAACACATACCTTGGCTATCGGCGTCTATTCCTTTACGGATGTTGTCACCCATCTAGACGTATGCCTCTGACGGTGCTGTGTTCAGTGGTCCACGTAGCGCGTTCCATACCTGTGTCATACTGTCGTGCAATTGGGTAGGTGGGGGTAAGGTCAATCCCCATGCCTGCCAGCTGTGTGTGTGTGTCTATGCTCCCAGCCGCATGGGTTCATAGGTTATGGCTTTAGAGGTTCCGCAGAACACTTATATCCTGCCAACATCTCTGTGTTTGTGGATGTTGAGACGCGGCTAGTGGACTGCCTGTGTGCCTGCTGTGGTTGGCGTCCTCCGTAGCGTGTTCTCCACGTGCGCCCTGCTGTGATGTGGTGGGATAGTGCTGTGTACGTTCCACTCCCGGCCTTGCCACATGTGTCCGTCTGTATCTCTTCATGTATATATACATACATATGTTATGCCCATAGCGCTGCTCTTGCATGGACAGCTGTCTGTCCCATGTATCGCATATTTGCACGGCTGACACATAGAACTGTGGTACGATGCATATCCACTCATTGTCCATGCAACGTCCATATTCCGGCACGCCCTAGAGACATCTGCTGTATATCTTGGCAGACAGCTATCCTTGCTGTACTGTCACTGTACCCATACACGCCATAAACCTTGTGTATCATTGCCTGTTTATGGTGTGTGTATGTCTATCTGAGCTGTGTGCATGGTCGTGTGTATGTCCCTCTATAACCATCTATGCAGGTGTCGCCACTATGAGTAATCCTTGTAGACCGCTGTTTCATGTGCACTTCAGCACATACCTGCGGACCGTACTACCCCTCCTATGACAGCACGGGAGCGGCCTTAGGTCAACCACCGCCCTAGGCGATAGGGCTCCATGGCACCCACCACCACAACACATGGTGCCCCCATCTTGGTGTACCTACATGACATAACTACTGGAAAGGTAGCCCTGCTAGTGCGGCACCCTAGGCAGCCACCGGGTTGGCCTATGCCTAAGGCTGGCTATGAGCACAACCCATCATTTTGGAGTGGATACTAGTGTTTCCACACACATGTATCTGTGTCTGTTCATAGCACTCCACCTCAGGGGACGTATATCTGGACACGGCCTTGGGAGATAGTGGGACACTCGGGGCCAGTCATGTCATGTTTCTCTTAGAAACATTGATAGTGGGCACAGTGATATGTTATGCATGCGTATGACATTTCCGTCAGATGTGGTGTCTTCCTCGCATGTTTGTTGTTGTGTCCTGTCGTCAGATATCATGTGGCCACCGGACTGCTACTGTTATGTGGAACACAGCGGACATATGAGGCAGACTTCTACTCAGTCTGCGTACATCTGTGCAGTTGCAGGGTATGTGACTACTACAACATGCCTACTGTCTGCCTTCAATACACACACAGTGTGTGGCGGCATGACAGACCACATGGCATTACTTTGTGTTTGCACGGCACACCCACGCAGACAGTTGTGTTCCTCACACAGGTCTACATCTGCTTATCCACACTACTTGTTCTTTCCTGTACCATATGTGTGCGTCGTATTTGTGTTTCCTGTCAGTGGCGGGGCTCACGTATGGCTATGGGGGCCTGACATTTCTTATGTTGACACGTCATGGCACCCTGGGGAACACGTCACCTTTGTGTCTGCTTACCTTCCACATTGACCTTCGTGGGGCATACATTGTCATCCACAGTTACCGGGGTAGGACATATGCATGTTTGCACATTTGTCCTGCTGTCTTTCTTCCCACCTGTCCGCCTAGGATCACCGGTTCAGTACATGTATTCTGGACAGGTAGCTCCTGCATACCCTGACCTGTTGTCATTATGTGTAAACACCCTAACATTCGGCCATTACCCTTGTTACGTTTCACATAGTGCTGTGCCTTCCTAGCTGATTGCTGCCTAAGCATTCAGGACTGTGCGGTGGGTGATAGGGATCGCTATTTCCATTGCATGGGTAGTGACACTCATAACATCCGTATTCATGGCTACACCAGCATACCTCTCCAGTGTACCTGGTTATGAGGGAAGTACCTCATTTGGGGTCTTCGGTGGGTCATGCTCCCCGGACTCCCTCAAAGTTCCACATTGGAAGGGTCTGTTACACATTCAGTGTTAGGAATGGTTTAGGTGTAATCCATGGTCAATTGACATTAATCATATTAATTCATTAAAGGATCTTCTTTATAAGTGGGAACGGCATAGTTTAACCATCCTATGACCGTCCTAGTTGAAGTTGTTGGTGAGCCATTAGTATGTGTTCCACAGGTCACCCATTTGTTCCGCATTATGGCGGCGAGTAATCCCCATTTTGGTGATGGCAGATTGAGAGCTATGTACGCCGGTATTCGCACGACGGTCTGACTTTGTATGGGGAATTTCTAATGTAGTCCCTATCTGTATTTCCTGTGCTATGCCTTACTGCAGCTGTGTAATTCCACCAGGTTTCCAGGTATGGGTGCCATCTTGGTCGTATGCGTGTCCATCCATGGGAATCGCCTACTGGACACTGATATAGGGCTGTACACATTTCACCCCTGCTTTCCGCATTATCCGGTGGATGCTTTGCATCATTAGTGGGGATTAAGGCATGTGCTATACCCACATCCCTCCCACGGGGCGGGCCAACGGATTCTCTGCCAAACAACACCGAGGCCCATTTCTGCATACCCAGGTTCCCATGTCTGCAACCCTCGACGGTACACATTACACATCCCTTCGTAATGCGTGTACTGGGATGTGGACGCACTTCTATGGCCTTGACAATCTGGGGATTTCTGTTCATATGTCCTGCATTTCATGGACACGTGTCATCAACCTTAAACACGCTGTTGGTGCATATGTCTAGCTGTGCCGTAGTCGCAGCTGTCACTTCTTTTGCGTCGCAGCAGGCTTCTTAACGGAGCAATTTTTGGAGTCCTACAATGGACACCAGTGTGCATATGTAAAGTGTAGAACTTGTTGGACTGTCACCATCTGGCCAGTGGATTTGACTGCTGCTGTATGTTTCCCGTTCGCGGATGTCTGTTTGACTACCCATATTATGTATTACTTGGCATATCTATATCCATGTGTCATATATACGGGCCGTCGGACTGTTGTGTGTAGATATATACATGTGAACCCCTCGTTTCATACCTTGCTTTGTTACTGTCTGTGAATTACCTGTGTACACACATCTATTACCATACCATACCTTTCCACTGTACAGGTTCTGGCAGGGTGTACGGCTGGTTGGCCCTTAATCTTGCTGTGTGTTACATAGACCTGTGTCTATCTGGCAATTCGCTGGCATGTCATGTGAGACCTTCTTGATTCTATAGGGACCTGATCCCGTAATTGTGACGTGCTTCCACTGGCCATATATTTCTCTGTCATCTGGGATCTGTATGTAACCAGTCCTTTCAGGACACTTTCTATTGTTGTTCTTTTTTGGTTACATATATGAGTACTTTGGTATGTTGTGCTATTATTATGTGTGGAGCATTTCTCCACAGGCCTCTGCTGACACTGGACATATATCCAGCTAGCCTAGCACGGTCAACAAGTGTGAGCCAACATAACACAATTCGTACGGTGGCACCTTCTGACATGTGGGTCGGGTTACAGATGCATAACCGTTGTCAATCCCTACTACTAACACACACGTTATTCTATCCACATTCTATGTTTGTCTTATCACATAGCATGTGTTTCTCACTATTTGATGTTTCCGACACCCACAGACCTGGAACTCGAGTTGAGCTGGACTCCTGGTGAATGCTGACAGACGTGTCAGTGACAAGAATCAGTATAAAAAATAATATTCCTTCGCTAGTTTTTAACAGGTGTTTATTCACAAACACTTAGACTAAATGCAGTCCATATCCACATACAGCAAAAACAAGGCACAAAGATGCATAAATATGTATTGAATTGAAGCAGTGCAATCGGTTAAGCGCTTTCATCTGCCCATAGCAGATTTCATCAGAACAAAGAGTATTTCAGCATCCCTTCCTTAAATACCAAACATTTTGGCGCCAAACCTTAATAGATGTTGCATAATTGTTCAATTAGTATAATCACAAAATTACAAAATTACTAACTAGATGTACAATTTCTACTAGGATTATATTAACTAAATACAATTTAGTCCCTATCCAATTTCAATATCTGTATATATTATAAATATCTATTATATAAAAACATATTTAAAAAATTGTTACAATGGCAAATTCATTATACAATAAGCATCCCACAATTAATAACTCACAATATAAGAAAACTCAATGTAAAGATACATATTATTAAAAAACATAACTATTTGTTAAAAAATGTCAGGATATGTTAAACTATCCAAACAAATCCAACTGATACATAACAAAATACTAAATGTATTATGTATCAATACTTAAAACTGTCACCACTCTGTTGGAAAGTAAATGGCAAATAATGTTGGATGCAACCACCTATCCAGGTATTAATGAATATATTAGCATCAAACCATTTTTAACATTGGGATGCCCATGATAGGTGTAACATTAGACTTCCTGGCTCAAATAGATTTTATATAGACCGTAACTAACCTGTTGCTCCAACAGGTAATATGACAACAGTGTTACACTCCTAGTCATATTACACTCCCAGTTAGTTTGTCTATCATATGGAGTGGGTATTAAGGAAATATGAACAAATTCACTTACAGAGTGGTGACAGTTTTAAGTATTGATACATAATACATTTAGTATTTTGTTATGTATCAGTTGGATTTGTTTGGATAGTTTAACATATCCTGACATTTTTTAACAAATAGTTATGTTTTTTAATAATATGTATCTTTACATTGAGTTTTCTTATATTGTGAGTTATTAATTGTGGGATGCTTATTGTATAATGAATTTGCCATTGTAACAATTTTTTAAGTATGTTTTTATATAATAGATATTTATAATATATACAGATATTGAAATTGGATAGGGACTAAATTGTATTTAGTTAATATAATCCTAGTAGAAATTGTACATCTAGTTAGTAATTTTGTAATTTTGTGATTATACTAATTGAACAATTATGCAACATCTATTAAGGTTTGGCGCCAAAATGTTTGGTATTTAAGGAAGGGATGCTGAAATACTCTTTGTTCTGATGAAATCTGCTATGGGCAGATGAAAGCGCTTAACCGATTGCACTGCTTCAATTCAATACATATTTATGCATCTTTGTGCCTTGTTTTTGCTGTATGTGGATATGGTCTGCATTTCGTCTAAGTGTTTGTGAATAAACACCTGTTAAAAACTAGCGAAGGAATATTATTTTTTATACTGATTCTTGTCACTGACACGTCTGTCAGCATTCACCAGGAGTCCAGCTCAACTCGAGTTCCAGGTCTGTGGGTGTCGGAAACATCATTTTGTTGCTGTTGTGCTCTTATCTTTAGTTTCTCACTATTTGTACCGGTACTTTGCATGGCATTGTCCAATTCCATACTTTCAGAGGCTGACAGTTTTGAGACATGTATAACTAATGTGGAGGACACAGCATTAACTTTCCCTGCTGTGAGCGGATCACACACGCACAGGCGCACTTGCATTTCCTAATTGTGGGTTACGCGCAGGCACACATGCATATCCGTATTCTGGTTACATATGTTTACTGGGTCTGTGTGGTTACGTGGTCTGTATTAGTTGTGACTGTTCCGGTAACATATCTCTGATCCGGTTGACGGACGTCTGTGGAACACACTTTCACCTTTACACATGTAACTGTCTTTGCGGCACGGACACATTACGTACACGTTCACATTTATATGTTCTATAGTCGTAATTCAAACGGGACTGCATTCACGTTTGCCGGTTGCTGTGACCACTACACGTTAGCTGTTCTGTCTCATTTATATGCATACCCATGGTACTTAGCTACATTAACATATCCCCACCCCCGCTAATTTGCGTCGACACAGGCATCCATTCTCCTGCTGGGAAAAGTGCGGTACTACATGTTACACATTCCTTATTCCCTACCGCTCATGGCCCAGGATGCATATGTCGTGACCGCAGGGATATTCGGATCACGGGGGCTTATAGCCCCAACGCATACAGGCCTTCAATTGTCAGGGTGTTCCTGTGGTGCTTTGGGTTTGGTCTTGTCCACCTAGTGTATGGAACTGCCCTGACCATGTACGAATGTCAGATGAGTCACATGGGCACGGTTTGTCCGTGTCTATGATACCATATCCCCCCCCATTATTCCTAACCGTGCACGCTGATTGGCCGGCGTGCCCGTTGTAGATCGTGTTATAGTAATTGCACACGGTCTGGTCGACCGGACCTATTTCCATTACTATACCTCGGTATTTATAACCTGTCTCGCTATGTTACATGGGTTTAACATTGCGTGACAGCTTTAACTGAGCCACGGACATGTCGTTGTTTACTTAGCAGTCCTGCTCTGCTACACACATTTAACATGGCGGAACAGGTTGAACAGCACAGCAACGGGGACATCGGGCTCTCCGTCGCTGTTTTGTATTGAATCGCTATGTTGACTTTGTTTCACATAGCGAGACAGTGTCGACATTGGCAACGGACATCTCGCGTAGTACGTCCGCACCGCCGTGGGTGCCGTATGTCTGCGGATGGCCGGCGGACAGGCATTATGCTGTGCCATTATGTCTGGGAATATATAGTTTCTTTCCCTAGATGATATGGCATACTAGCAATGACCCACGTCTGGGTGTGGGTACTGCTGTATTTACCCACAGTTGCCTTTGTGTGGTCCCTCAGGCATCGGCCTCGGGACCACACCACGTCTACTGTGGGTATATCCAGCATTAACCACATCCGGGCGTGGGTTATTGCTATGGTATTCCATGTGTACAGACACGTGTGTTTGGACAACCTACAATAGCTTCTGCTATTGGCATACATTGCTGTGGGTGGTGCCGGTTATCATACATATGCCATGTTCTGCATTTGTCCCATTCACACTTGTCTATCCCCTGTCCTCATTCGTATGTGGATATTTATGTGGCACATGATTGAACTATGTATTACCTGCAGGTATGCTGTGTACAGTGCACATATGTCACAGTTGGTTACAGTGTATCTGTGTACCTACCTCTGTGATACTGAGGACTACCACACATCCTTCGCAGCATTACATGCGTATGTCCATACTATTATTCGGGTTACCCGTGTCCCTGTTTGTGCACGCATCATGGTGGTCTTTGACCGGCCTCCGTTCTATCATGGGATGGACAGTGGTGTTGGTGTGTGTTTGGGTTGTGTTTCTACTGCCGATACGTCAGTGTGGGGTGGGGTTGGCACGTGTTCCTCTTTGCAGGGGGCCCCATCCTGGACATTTGTGTCCTGCGTCGACACTTGGCACGTGCCATATGTCCTGTGATATTCCCACAGTCATGTATGCCTTCCTGCATTACTACTGCATGTTACTGGCATTTTGTATCTGGTACGCATGGCTATTATGTTGGATAGCTTAGGCTATTCCCATGCTATGACATACCCATTCATCCGGGCATATACGTGTTATTCAATCCTTTGCATTGGCCGTGGGTGTTTGGCCATACGGCACCACTATTATCTACGCGTGATGTCCCACCTTCACCTTCTGTGCATGTGGCACCCTGCTGGGTTGTCCTGCTTGGTGGGCAGATGTTCCGCCCTATGTCTTGTGTTTGACATGTCTGCATAGCTAATCATCGGTACAGTGGCTGCACATACTGCTTTGTCCAGATGTGTACAGTTATGGACACCATGGCATGTGAACACCTATGGGGTTTCGACAGGTCCGTACCACATGCGGGATGTACGCATTCTGCCGACACATTCACATGCGGCCATTTGGATATCAGTACCTGAGGTGGGATGTTGACATGTGGGGTACATATTTGCACGCGTGGCACTGCCTAGGACAATACTTCATACTACATTTGGGGTATGCCCACTGTGTGTAGGTGAAGCTCGCAAGGCTGCTAGCTGGATTGGGTGGACGGTCGTACATGGGTGCGGGTTACGTGCTATGATGGGGCTGTTGTGTATTACATTTGCATGCATGGGTTCTGCTTCTGGATATTCCGCTTCAGCATACGCCATCCTATGTGTATGCGAGGGGTACGTTGCTGGGACTAGCACATGTTGCTATGCACATGTTTGTCTGTGTTTAGGGCATCTGGTTTCTTTCTGGTTGTTATATCGACACAGCTGCCCAGCTGTGTACTCTCACTACCACTGTGGAACTGCTGGTGACCATGCCCATGGGGCTACTCGTGTGTAGGTGCGGCGCGCTGACATGCTGCGGTACACCTTCACTGGGTATGCCTGCTGACAGTGCATTGCGTGACGGACACGGTATTACGCGTATCCTTTGTTCCTTGGACGGGTACAATTTGGACTTCGTGGATTAATGTTTGGTTCTCCGTTTTGTGTGGATGGGTACTATGTTGCCTACTCTGTGTACGTTTCATTATACACTGACACTGGTTGGTGCAGTTACTATTGCAGGCAGCCTGTGACAGTCAGCACTTTAGGTTGCTCCTCGCCTGCCGGCTTGGCCACGCCTACGGGCGCATCCTACTTGGGCTCGCGCACATGCCCTCTGCACGTGGTTGTGGTTGCGGCGCACACTCATTACTATGCATGTGGCGCTGCTACGCCGGTTATACACTGCACTGCTGGCGCAAGCCTTACACCGGCCTTGCGCCGAGCTTCATGAATCCAGGGGATGATTTATTTGTTTGTTTGTTTATTTATTTTTATTAAAATAAGTTGGAGGAGGGTTGGGGACAGGACACAGAAATAGGACCTCAGTGGCTGAGGTGGGAGAGATGGTGGCATGTCATAAATCTGGCCACCTGGATGGTGTGCCAGTAGAAGGAACATCTGTTTTTTTTTTTTTTTTTTTTTTTTGCTGTTGAATAGATGGGGAGGGGCATAGATTTAGTGGTTAATAATACTGGCCAGAGGGCTGGTTGAACCAGATATGCTTTTGCAAATTCCAGTCTCTACCTATGAGAAATATTCTCTGCTGAAAGCTAATTATTTCTCACAAACATTTAAAAGTTCCATAATCACAGTTTTTGGTGGTTATAAATGCATGCCAGTGTAATCCTCATCCCTTGTCAGTAGCACCTTACAACCACTAATCTGCCATTATCTTTTTTCCTCTTCTATCACTATCAGTGCTCCTCTAACAATTAATATAAATAATCCTCTATTCCTTTGTCACTGATACTTTGCTGAATATCCATCCTGAAATTCTTTCTTTATCAAATTCACACGTTCAGTTCTTTCCAAATGTGTCTCCTGTAACAATGCTATTTGCATTCTGCATTTCTTAATACAATGTAATATTCTTTCCTTTTTATCTATACCTGTGAGACTATTTGCATTCCAAGATGACATGGAAAGTATTGTCATTATGAAAGGAAGCCATCTATTATGTGTGACAGCTTTTTTAAATATATTTTTCCAGCTTGTGTGATACATGCACCCACTGATGTTTGGCAAGTTAATACTTTATACAGCTTTTCTTATCATCAGCATTAGAACCTATGTCACATTTTACAATACTTTTTCTATAAAAAAAACACCCACATAAGACCACATAACTTGTTAACTTAATACAAACACACAAACTATATACATCTT
>NC_056731.1:1432795677-1432827977 GCF_019279795.1 Protopterus annectens | reverse complement strand
GAGACTAGCCCTGTAGGATACTTCCATAGTCGTAAACCTTTGGGAATGATTTTCAGTCTAAGACATTGCCTCAGGTAAGCATTTTCTAATTTAAGTTTTTTACATTTCAGTAGTTTTTTGATCATATTCATTCAGCTTACTATCAGTTGTAGCTTCAGCTTGCCTCTGGTTTGATGAAAAGGAAATGGAAGCATCAAGCCAGTCATTAAGTTGGGGAATTCCATTTCTAGAGGCCAAACCAACTTCTCCGGCATTGTTATTAATGGCGGGTATCACTGCTAACCTGTTTGAATCTTTCACTGGCTGTAATAAGTCATTTTTATTAAGAGAACTGGCTTCCAAAATGACATCCATCACAGCTTTACTGAGAGGTGTCGTTTGTATAATTACATGATTAGCCACGCTGCCGGGTTCAGGGTCTGTAGTTGATTGTGCAGGATCTGATTGTTTTGCTGGGACAGTAGTTGTGGTCTTTGAGGCAAGGTCCAAGCTGGGTATTGAGACAAGTTCCTTAGGATTGGGTACCAGTATTGGCGGGGCCAGTCCGGGACAATTAATATCGTCTTCGGCTTCTCTTGTCTAACTTTTAGGAGGACCTTGGGTAGAAGAGGCAGAGGAGGAAAGGTGTAAACTGATAGGTTTTTCCAACTGAATGATAGGGCGTCCACTTTCCATGCTTGTCTGTGATAAGTCCTTGTGCAGAATCTTTTCAATTGATAATTTTGAAGAGAGGCAAATAGATATATGTCTGGGCTCCCCCATTTCTCTATTATCATGCTGAAGACTTGTGGATTTAATTTCCACACATGATGATCCATAATGTTTCTGCTTAAATCGTCTGCCAGAGTGTTTTGTTTTCCTGGCAGGAATTGAGCTTGAAGATGTATTTGGTAGGTCAAAGCTGTGTCCCACAGTGTCATGGTTAATCTGCAAAGGGGGTATGAGTGTGTGCCCCATTGCTTGTTTATATACCACATGACTGTGGTGTTGTCCATCTTTATCAGTAGTTGTCCTGGATGAAGTAAGTCCTTGAAGGCTGTTAGAGCATTTTGAACAGCTAGCATCTCTTTCTGGTTGATATGTAGATGCATTTGTTTTGGTGCCCATATGCCCTGAATGCATCTTCCTGCCATGTGGGCCCCCAGGCATAATCTGATGCATCTGTTGTTAAGATTTGGCTGGCAGGGGGTAGAGTGAAGGGCCATCCCATGTTTTGGTGACAGGCCTTTGCCCACCATAGAAACTCCTGTTGCAGGCAGGGAATGAGAGGAATCATTGTTCCAGACTGTGTGAATGTTGACTCCATAAACATTTTAGATACCATTGAAGTTTCCTCATATGCAGTCTTGCATATGGAATTAGTAGGATACAGGACGCCATGAAGCCCAGAGCTTGCAGAATTTGTCTTGCAGAAGACTGGGTTTTTGTTGCCATCAGTTTGAAGTAAGTAGTCAGTTGCCTTTGTTTGTCTGGCATGAGGTATGCCATCTGGGCAGTTGTATTCAAGCATGCACCCAGTAATGTTATCTTTTGAGAGGGTACCAGTTGTGATTTCTTTTCATTTATTGTGTACCCAAGGCATGTTAGTAGCCTATTCACAATTGCCAGGTGTCGTAGAAGAGTGTCCTTGTTCTCTGCTTGAATGAGACAGCCGTCCAAGTAAGGATATATTTGTATACTTCTTTGTCTGCAAAATGCAATTACTGGTGCCAGGCACTTTGTAAAGACCCTGGGCACAGTAGATAAGCCAAAGGGCAGTGCAGAGAATTGGTAATGCATTAAGCCAGCCTTGAATCTGAGGTATCTTCTGCATGACTGTCTTATTGGGACATACAGGTATGCCTCTTTAAGGTCTAAAGTCACCAGCCAAGCATTCTTGCCCAACATGAGCAGAAGCTGCTGCAAAGTGAGCATTTTGAATTTTGGAATGTACAGGTATGTGTTCAAAATCGATAAATCCAGTATTGGCCTCCAGACCTTGTCCTTTCTGGGTACCAAGAACAGTCTTGAGTAAAAACCTTGTCCTTTTTCCTGTTCTGATACTGTTTGAATGGCCCCCATATCCATGAGGGATGTAACCTGTCTCTGTGCCTCTGCCCATTGATTTTTTGGCAGATCTGGCCAACCATTTGTCATTGGCAGAGTGTGGAAATGGAATCTGTATCCCTGTGATACGATGTTTAGTACCCACTTGTCCTGGGTTATTAACTGCCAATTTTGAGCAAAAAGTGCTAATTTTCCCCCTATGGGTGCTGCCAAAAGTTAAGAACTTGGCGTAGGCAGAGGGAAGTCATTGGGATTGCTTTCTGTAGGTTTGCGCTTTATCTCCTCCAGATTTGGAGGTGGATGTGCCCCATTGCTTTGACCTGTAAGAGTCTTGCGCCTGTTATCTGGAACCCTTAGGGCGTCTGGATTTGCCCCTTTTGAGCTTTGTCTGATACAGGAAAGGACCAATTTTTTGTAGGCCAGTGTCTACTGAATCTGGGTGGCTGCACTTGTAAGAAGTCTTTAACAGTTTGCATACACTTTGCTTTGTCTTCCATTTTCTTTAAAACCTCTTCTGCCTTAATACCAAACAGAGAATTATGCTGTAAATGTGCATCTAGCAATTTAGCTTTAACATGGTCAGGCAAATTTTGTTCCTTTAACCAGGCATGCCTTCTAATCACAGATCTGGTAACCGCGGCCCTGCAGAAGGCCTCTAAAGAATCAAAACCACATTGCAAAGTATGCTTTCCAACTTGTTCAGCAGCATGCACTAATTCCTGCAATTCTTTATTTTCTGCACATTCTGAAATCAACATAATTTTCTGTTTCAGCAATCCCATAACATATTGTTGGTACTTAAGCATATGAAATTGACAGTTTAAGGCCCTGATTACCAAGGTTGCAGATGTATAAACCTTTTTCCCCATCTGTCCAGTGCCCTTGAATCCCTGTCAGAGGGGGTAGAGTTTTTTGCTGTTGAAGCCTTAACTCCCTTTGGACCTTGTGAAATAGTTTCAGGATCAGCAGCAGGGTTTCTAAATAAAAATTGATGTGAGTCAGGGACCCTGTAATATCTGTCAGGCTTACTGGGAGCCAGAGGTAAGGAGTCAGGGGTCAAGCTTGACTCTGAAAACACATCATCCACAATGTCTAAAACAGGGGGAATGGCTAAAGGCTTGTGCTGAGGGAGAAGAAGGAAATCCCTGAGCCTCTTTTTTGATTCTGAGAAGTCTTGACTCTCCCGGTGAAAATACTCCCTCAAAGTATGCAAGGTTTCTCCAAATGAATAATCCTCAGGAGGAGATGCGGATGAAATAGACTCCTCAGCATCAGAATCCTCATAGGCCAGTTAGATAATTCCTGATCAGAAGAAGAATCAGAAGAAATAGAAACCTGATCTGAAGATTCACAATCAGTGTCTTGCCTAGGCCTCTTATCTGGACGGGGATGGGTACCTCTGATCAAGGTAATAAGGTCTTCAGCCATTTTGATCATCTGTTTTTTAGGCATGGAGGCCTGTGCACGTGGCTCATGCATCAGTTTTTTAGGTTTAGAAGTTGCTTTTGTCTTTGGTTTTGCAGCTGTCGTTGGTTTGATGTACAAATGTTTAGGTCTGAATACACCCTCAGAAGCCGGAGCCTGCTCAGCGGCTCCAGACCCATCCGAGGGAGATACATCCATCGGTCCAATATCTTGAGTATCTTGCGGCATGCCGGACTCCACATGGGTGTCGGTAGAGGCCTGCAACTTGAAGGTAGCGGGTATCAGGGGCTGCGAAGGCACCTCACTGAGTACTGGCGAATCGGCGACTGGCTTAGGAGAAGCTTCGTCGTTGGTTTTGGATCTCGACTGCCTTTCCCTGTCCTTTTCTTTGCATTTTTTATGTACTCTGGTAGTTGGATTGCTATCCGATGACATTTCTGGGTAATTAAATCTGTTTCCAAAATATTTTGATGCAAAAATATACCGACGCTTAATAGTGTGTTGGTAAAATCTAGCAAAAAACTGACAGCCAGGCACATTGTGATCAAGGCCTAGGCAAGGAATACAGTATAAATGGAAATTCTTATGAGGTATTTGCTTCTCACAAGTAATACAATTAATAACTTTTTCTGACATCAATAAAAAGCAAGAAAAAATTTTCCCCAATGGGGTACTTAGCTTTAGTGAAGTCTTCGGTTCTGAAACTCAAACTCGAATATTTCAGTAGTCGGCTGACCGGCACTTGCAAAATGCTTCTGCTTCAGACACCGCGCGGCAAGAAAGACTAAAGAAAATGGCGTCGGCTGCATGTTTTATACCCTTGACGACCTGACGTCATGGAAGAGAAGACAGCAACCGATGCAGGACCTAAGACTTTGGAATTCAGGCCGACTGAGCGCAACCTGCCAGTAGATTACCCAAATGTAATGACTGCAACAGTGAAACACAAAGAACATCAGGGATGCATATTTTTGGGCTAAGGACACATTTTTGTTTGTAAACATAATGATTTTGCATTTACAGCAAAAACAAACATGCTTATTGGGATATAAAGCAAATGTTGCAATGTGTATTGTGTAAACGTGGAAGGAAATGTAGCTAAGGGACATATATAACTAGAAAGGTATAAGTGACACAAAAGTTCGGAAACATATTTGAATGTAATGTACACAAACCTGCCACAGAAGGTAAAGGCAAATATAACTGGATACGCCTGTGAACAATCATCTGTATTTAAATAACCACAGTATTTGGAAGAACATTATTTATATTTCAAAATAATAATTTAATGCCTATAGAAAATATCAAAACGTCAATAGCAATCACACAATTATATCTAATCTGTTGTAAGCAAATCTATCTGGACTGGCCAATCAAGTGTGCAGCCTTGTATGATAAATGACTGGTTTTCATATAATGTACAGAAAACCCAGTACCATGGTCACAAAAATTTCCACAGATCCATGCCAGAAGTGAAAACTGCTGTTCTTGTTATACCTATCTAAAGGGTGGATAAGCAATACACAATATAATGAAACTAAACATTATCAACTGAGAAAGAATGTACATGACAAGCATTGGCTCTAGTACATCCCAGTCAAGATCAGCCATGTTGAATTTCAGAAGTAAACATTATCAACAATGCTGAACTTGTGTAAGCACACTTGGAGCCACCAATGTAAATATTGCCAGGGTATAGTTTAATGAGCTTGGTCAGTACAGAGGATATGCAGACTGCAGGAGAATATAGAGTTCACAAGATACCATATCAGATGACTGTATCAGAGCAATAAATGTTTGAAGTTGTGCTCAAAAGGCAAAGAGTCTTTCAATCAGACATCAGAGGATTCTGCATGAATTCAATATACAGGATGTATATGTAGCACTGCTGGCAGATATGGTAATGGACTTAAAATAATGGACAGTGATAGAACACAAGGATAAAACAACAGCCATAAGCACTCAGGTCACACATGTTTACCAACTTACCAGCAATCTCTTATCTGTATATTATTATAAAAGATAGTAAGTGTGTGCAGAACTATTTGTCCACAAACAAAAACTTCTGTCAAGGCACTGGAAGATTTGATACATTTTCTGTCTTCTTTAAGCCTTTTTGGTGTATTTATAAACATTCAACATACTACCTTTAATAACTCTTACATATTACCACCAATGTATATGATCACTTGTGGCAAAAAAAGTATGCCAGTATTCTGCAAATTCAAAGAAAACAATATATATATATATATATATATATATATATATATATATATATATATATATATATATATATATATGTGTGTGTGTGTGTGTGTGTGTGTGTGTGTGTGTGTGTAGTTGCTAAGAGAGAATGGTCTGCTTACCTTTTATTTCTGCCTCCCAGCATATCAGTGTGCATGATCACTTTACAGTCGTCTGTGAATCTGCACTTTTTCTGTTGTTGTGCAATCCGGAGTTGGTATATACAAATAGCAGGGATTCTGGGAGGTGTAGGGGGCTTGGCCCTTATATAAAATACTGTTTTTTTTTTTTTTGTTTGTTTCATTATTTTTAAATTCAATTGAAAATGGTTGCTCTTTTTTCTGTGTTCTTTTATGTGAACATACTATCTATACTATATATATATATATATATATATATATATATATATATATATATATATATATATATATCTGTCTGTCTATATACATATAACTATGTACATATCACTACACACACACACACACACACACACACACACACACACACACACACACACACACACACACACACACACACACATGCATACATACATATGTATAAATATATCTGTATATAGATGCAGATATCAATATACATATATATGTAATTTATTTGTTTGCAGTTGACTTCTTTGGTTTACCTGAACATTGTTAAATTGCATTGGTGACGAGTGCATGGCTTATTCAACCATTAAAGTGAGCCAATTCATTTAATGAGTACTCCTTTAGTTTCAGTTTGAATTGTTCAAGAACATCTCTTTCATTACATCAGCAAACAAGTTATTCCAAACAGGAGATTCAAGTTTGGAGAAGGCCATTTGTCAATTATAGTTTTACATTTAGGTCAAATTAGGGTGAGATTTTCTTTCATATCTTCTCCTAAGGAGTAAATTTTATTTTATTTTTGTGCATGAGTTTAAAATTTAAAGGGAGCATTAACCAAGTGTGATTATTTTGTAAGTAATCGGCCATAGAGAAAGGTAGCTTTATCTTACCATCAGCCGGTTACATGTTATAAGTAAATGACAGCATAAGATTTTGCTTAAAGCCATCTATAATTATTTATTTAGTTATTGACATTTATTTACTGGGAAAGTCCAAGTGCACACAGGTGCCCCTATTCAGAAGAGGCCCAGGGAGAAAAGCTCCAGTGTATCTTATTTAATGCAATCACTATTTACAATAACAGACTTTATAATACACTTTCAGTGAATTCATAGCATAATAGTCAGTATAATAAAATTTGTACTGATATTCAAAAACATTACATTTACAAGTCCTGTATTGAGACTTTACAAGTAGAAGAGTGGTGTATAAGATAGGTAGGAGTAATTTATAAAATATAAGAGAATGAGGTACTACAGGAAATAAACAAGTTTGAGTGTTAACAGAGAAGTAGTGCTGGAATAGTAATTTGGTTGTGCTAATTAGAAGTAGGTATGGTAGTTTAAGAAGTACAATAAAGTGACACATTAGAATGGGGTAACCAGGATAAGTGATTTTAGTGCTTTAATGGGCGGTATGAGAAAGGTGATGAAGGGTGTTAGGATTACCCTAGCCCAAACTCACCTCTTGTCTACCCTAATGTATGCTGCTCCAATTCTTACCCAGCTTAGAAAACTTGACCTTGCCAGACTCGAATCATGTTATAATAAAATCGCCAAGTTTGCAAACAACTCCACCTTTAGAACCCACCATTGCCAGGCTCTAAAGAACTGCAATGGCTGGAACTTCCTCAGCTACTAACCTATCACCAATTCGTCATTGCCTACAATGTGGTAACACATCCAGAAAAAAAAACTTCACTAGGCCAACTTCTCACCCACTATAATATAAACCATCCTCTATGATCTTCTGACAAACCCCTCCTCTGTATCTGTAGGGCTAACAATACTGCAGGAAAAGCACTGTTCTCCCACACCATAGCTAGAACCTGGAATAATCTCTCTCCTGCTCTGATTTCTGCCCCTACCTCTTCTCACTTTAAAAACTCAATTAGAACACACTTAAAAAATAAGTGGCTATGCCCATGTATTACATACGTCCTCAGATTATTCCACTTATATACCTCACTTCCTAATATACCTACTGTAATATATATTACAGTCTAGGTCTTCTCTTAATGCTGATTGAATTTGTATACTTATTCTGTTATTAACCACATATAACTATTTTTCCTGTATATATAGGTCTTGTTATGTCTTCTGCTGTATACTGTATTTTAACATATTGTTTGAAAATTCTCTGTATACTGTATTTTAGCATATTGTGTAAAATTTTACTTACTGTGGGGTTTTTCTCCCTGGGCCTCCACTGAAAATGGACCTGTGTCCAGTCAGACCATCCTGGTTAACAAATGTAAAATAAAATAAATAAATAAATAAATAAATAAAATGGGAGTCTTGCCCCCAGCAGAAAGATCAGAGTTAAAGCCAACTACGCACCCTGGCTAAGTAGGGATACTAGAGCCTTACTAAAAGCCAGGGATAAAGCCTGGAAAATCTGGAAAATTGATAATACCCCTAGCTCCAGGCAATACTAACAACAGCTTTGAAACAAGGTCAAGGCTGAAATTAAACTAAACAAACAAAACCATTTTCTTAGTGCCCAAAACAAATATTCAAAGAACCCACAAAAATGTTGGCATGCCATTAACTCCCAACTAAAGCCAGGCAAAACCACTACTCCATCTCCTAACTCTACAGACAATACCCTAGATATAGCCTCTCAATTTAATAACCATTTTACTAAGTCCATCTTAGCCCTGTCCAGTCAAATAACCAAAGTCCACCTCAATCGCAACCCAACCTATCCCATAGCACCCCCTCTTTCAGCCTATCATCTGTCCCCACCTTGACTATCAAAAACTCCTCCTAAAACTCAAACCAGCCACACTGGCAGCTGATAACATACCTGCTGCATACCTAAAAATGGCTAGTGACTCCCTATCATATCCTGTCTCCATCCTAATCAACCTCTCCATACAAAAGTCCTACGTACCCAAACTCTGGAAAGTATCTTAAATCATTCCTCTCCATAAAGGAGGTAATTCCTTCAACTTCTCCAACTACCGACCTATTGCCATCCTATGCCCCCTATGTAAAATTCTAGAGAAATGCATCCACTTACAGGTGATGACATTTCTTAACACAAAATATCCTATCAACCACACAACATGGTTTCCGTCCACATCCCAGCACTACCACCACTCTTCTGTCCTTCTCTAATCATATCAACCTTCACAGGAATGACAACAAATATGTATCCGTCATTTTCCTGGACCTCTTAAAGGTTTCTGTCTATACACACTGAGCAGCATGGATAAGAGGTGTTGACTACAACTGTTAGCTGAGATATATAAGTATCCTTTTTTTTTATTATTTATACAGATTATTGTTTCTAGCAATTTATATATAGCACTTTAATTGTCTGCTGCTTAGTTTTTGAGTGTATTTTATTGCTATTAACTAATCTGCACGGGTAACTGATTTGTTTGCATTTAAAAGCATTCTGTATCTTTACAAATCTTTATCTGTTTAAAAACTTTCATTTTGTGGCTTTCTCTAGTGCTTACTGTCTACAGGCTATTTTTTTTGTCCACACCCTCCCTCCCAGTTGGTGTCTTGCTGTTATACTTGGTGGCTTTGCAGTGGCCCACCCCTACTGTAAATCTGATCCGGGAAACTCTTCCCAGTCTAGTGTCATTAGCTCATTATAATTAATACAGAGTGAACATTTGATAAGGCCTTCTGTTTCTCCTTTTTCCCTTTCAAAAAAAAAAAAATTTTTTTGCCTGAATCTCCTTGTGTTCTGATTGTGCTTCTCAAACATTTTGGAAATATAGAGTACATTTTAGAGCATTTATTATAACTGTAATTGCGTTAATATTGCTACAACTCAAGTGCTCTAGGTTGCACTGCATCTGAAGTGTTTGTATGTTTTAGCTGTTTTTCTGTATATATAGACTTCTCTGTATATGTAGACTAGCTACTTATTCTGCTGTGTTACTTCCTCTTAAATAGTTTTTCAGTTGTGCACTTGCCTTGCTTCATTAAAAAAAAGTTTTAAATTGCTAATTTTGTAGAGTTTTAATTGCATTTACTGTCTAGGACTACACACTCGTGTGTTAGTCTTTTCTGTGTTTATTTACTGTATTATTGCATTGTTTAGCCTGTTTCAACAAAAAAAAAATACTATCTTGTTTGTTTGTTTCCCACCTTTTCTAGCCAGTACATATCCCAAGCTTTGCTTGTCTCAGGACTTTATTTTCTGTGCTCAGAGCTATCCAGACCTTGCATTGGTAGAGGGAAGTCCTACTGCCTACCAGTGGGACTGGTGAGCATTGTACTGCCTATCTAACGCTAGAGGAGTAGTTTCCAGCTCTGAAATTGTAATTTTATTAGCCTTTTGGGCTGATTTCTATCCCTTTAAACTTTCTGGCTTAAAAACGCGTGTGTTTGCACATTTTTCACATCATGCAGCACTGCGAGGCTACTATTCCAGGTGCCAGATAGTCTGCTCTTCAAATTTTCCCTTAAAACTAGCTGGTTTCTCAGTAGTAGCACTAAAATCTGAACCCCTGTGACTAGCATTTGCTCTAAAACCTGCTGGAAAGCACTAGGAAGCCTGAAACTGATTCAAGCACTCAGCTCTCCTTGTCAATAAGGAGAAATTAATCATAGGCACTAACAGCCTATAATTGCAAAGTACCTTGCAAAGGTAAGGGAAAACAGCTCTTAAACTTTACATAAAAGCACCTAAACAGGCATGCCCAAGGGTCAGCTTCCGGTGATTTCTCCTGTCCACCTGGTGAATCTGGGCATACTGGGGCAATGCAGCAACTACCTCATGTACACAGACAATCCTCTCCTCCTACCACCCAACACTACAACCTGCGAGAGATGCACTTACATAGCCAAACTGAAAGCAAAGCTCTCTCCGGCCAAGATTGTGTTAGACAGTCAAGAGGAGAAGGTTAACACCTGCATCACACCTCAAGCAACTCATAGCCCTTCAAAACCCACACCATCAACACACACAAATAGCAACACTAAACCCACATATGCAGAGGCCCTTAACATTAACCTTCTCAAGCAACAAGGACCTCCAAAGCCAAAATGCAAACAAACACCAGTCACAACCAAAGTGTCACATAGCTCACAACACCAGTGTGCCACCTAACAACAGCCCCTAAGGCAAGATAATGTACCCAACACTTTAGTCATAGGTGACTCTATAGTCAGGCACACTGATGTCCCACTCACCAGACTGAACAAGGAGAAAATTACAGTCAGCTGCCTGTTGGGTGCCAGGATCCACCACATAATGCATGCACTCAAGTCACTCCACAACAAGTGCAAATACGACTCTGTCATTGTCCATGCTGGAGTGAATGACTTGAGACGTACCTCCCTGGACTACATGAAAAGAGATATGGAAGAGCTCTTGGATCATGTGACACAGGCAGGTATGACCCTAGCCCTGAGTAGCATCCTGCCTTCGCCCAGAATGTTACCACAGTATAAGGACAAAATGATTGACTTCAACAATTGGCTAAGCTTCTGGTGTCATTCAAAGGGGATCCAGTATTTGTCTGCCTGGGAAGACATGATCGACAAACCACGATGCTATGCCAGAGATGGTCTGCACCTGTCACCCCTGGGATTCAGGTTACTGGCTAAAGCTCTTGCCACCCCTATAGTGCCTTTTTTAGGCAAGGTTCAAAGGATAAAACCACCATCATAACAGATAGAAGCAGGCAAAATCTGAAGGTAATGCTACTCAATGCTAGAAGTCTAAACCTCAAAATGCACTCTCTCGAGGCACTCCTAAAAATGGAGAACATCGATATCTATGCAGTAACTGAGACCTGGTTCAAGGCTCCAGAGAGCACCCCTGCAATACCAGGCTACAATTCTTACCACACTTTTCGGCCACAAAACCAGGACCAAAACACTAAAGGTGGAGGAGTGTTTATATTCAGCAAGGATATTCACACCTCCAGGCTAGTTGCCCAACACAATGCATCTGAAATTCTCCAGGTGCAACTAACACTAGGTAAGACTGCAATCCAAATTATAGCTTGCTACAGATCCCCAACCATGCCCCAAGATTCTCACTACACCTTTCTAAACATACTGGAAAATATTAAGATACAACCAAACACCCTAATACTGGGTGATTTCAACTACCCTGCCATTAATTGGGAAAACTACTCAGGTACCAACTCCTTTTCCCAACGGTTCTTGGAATTCATAAATTCCAATGCCCTGGATCAACTAATCCATTGTCCCACCAGGGGCTCCAATATCCTAGACCTGGTCATTACCAACATGGGAGATAGATGCTTCACACCAGTGGTCACCCCCTCATTGGTCAGGTCTGACCATAAGCAAATCACCCTTGACATCCACATCCCACCCCTCAGTAAGGAAACCTCCTTAAAAAACTTCTCCAAAGCCAACTTCAAGCTACTGAAGTCAGAAGTGACAAACTTCACAACACCCACGCAGACGGGATCTGGAAGTTCGACTGCAGAATCCTACACTAAGGCACTGTACGAGCACATCCACTCGTGCATGAATCATGCCATCCCAAATAGAACCAAGATGCTCTTCTCCAAAAAAAGGAAGCCAATCTGGCTGGTGGTCCCCTGCTATAAACAAACTATACAACAGAAGGAAGAAACTGTTGCAAAAAAGAGGAAAATCCCAGGATGCAAAAAACTCCCTCACCAGCCTCAGTAAGAAGCTGAGATCCCTCATAAAATCCTCAAAAGCTAGTTACGAAAATAAAATTGCCAATGATTACAAAGACAACCACAAGGCATTCTATAGTTGTGTCAAGAATCTAAATGGCAATGCTCAGATCTGCTCTGAGCTACAATAGAATGGCATTAAATATACTGATCCCAAGGACATTGCCAGTATCCTGGCAGATCAATTTAGTGCCAACTTCACCCCACTCTCACCACCTAAAGGGCCCATCTCAATACCAAAAGATTGCCAAATTCCGATAATCACGGCCACACAGGTAGAAACCGCACTCTCCAAAGCTAAGAATACAGCATCCATGGGACCAGATGACATCCCAAGCAGTGTGCTACATGAACTACAAAATGTACTGGCACCTCACCTGTGTCATGTTTAATCATAGCCTCACCTCAGGCTTCGTGCCCACTGAGTGGCGCACAGCTACAGTTATCCCACTCCACAAGGGAGGATCCACCTTGGATCCCGGGAATTACTGACCCATCAGTCTGACAAGCCTGATTTGCAAGGGCATGGAATGCATTATCATGGAACTTATAAACAAAGACATTGGCAACCTTCAAACCCTGGACCCCACCCAGTTTGGGTTTGTGAAGGGCCGATCTTATCTCCTGAATCTGATTGACTTCTTCGAATCAGTCTCCAGAGCTGTGAATGAGGGTAAGGCAGTCCACACAGCCTATCTGGACCTCGCCAAGGCCTTTGACACCATCCCCCACTCTGGAATCATAGGTAAACTTACTAAGCTGGGCATAAATCCCTACGTCACTCGATGGGTTGCTAACTGGCTTACTGACAGAACCCAGACAGTAAAAGTAGCCGACTACAAATCCAGCTCCAGACAAGTGACAAGTGGAGTACCTCAGGGTTTAGTCCTGGGACCACTCTTGTTTGGCATCTACTTCTCTGAAGTACAGGCCAACACTAAGGGACTCTGGCTAACAAAGTTTGCAGATGACTGCAAACTGGGAGCCATTATTGAATCCCCAAATGATGTGGATATTCTACAAAAGGGCCTTACAGAAACAGATGCCTGGTGCCAGAGCCATGGGCTCAAGCTTAATGCCAAGAAATGTATAGTTAACTCCTTTGGAAAAAAACATGTACCCATGAATTACCACATAGGTGGCAGGACACTAAACATCGAAAGTGTAATGAAAGACTTAGGGGCACAGGCGGACAGTGGTCTTGCTTTCGATAACCACATTGCCACAACAGTCAGGAAATCCTTCTATGTGGCACACCTCATCACTAAGGGCTTTTCATCCAGAAAAAAGGAAGTCATTGTCCCACTGTACTCATCCCTCATTAGACCCATTATAAAGTATAATGCCCCATTTGGTATGTACCTCACAAGACATCTGCAACAGCTGGATAGGCCCCAGAAATACCTCACTAAAAGAATCACAGGCCTAAAGCAGATGCCATATACTGACCATCTAAAAAAACTCCAGCTATAGTCTGTGGCATATCGTCTACTCAGAGGCGATCTCTGCTTAACATACAAGGCCATGTCAAACCCTGAGCTGTTGGACATGCTCCACTTAAAGAAATCCCAATCCCTCAGAGTCACATGCTCCAGGGATCTAAACCTTGTCATCACAATGAACAAAACATGCTGGAGGGATAGGTTCCTGACCCAGAGACTCCCCATACTCTGGAATAGACTGCCATACATATCTGGTACGTCTGTGGGATGATCCCAGATGTTTAGCCAGCAAACAGGGAATACAAGCGATTGTCAAACATCATGAGAACACACCTGTCACTATAGCAACCCCTGAAACTGTAATAGAGTAATACTTCAAGTATGTCCTATCTACACTCCCATGTTGTCAAGCTGTGACCAGAGTGTGTGCAATAACAGAGTGAGAGGTATGTGCATAATACTAATTTGTAATCTGGAGCTTTGTGTGGCAACAGTCAGGTAGTGCTAACAAACATTGCTCCCATAGGTACATTGGATATGAACACAATGCTGAGAAATACAGGCCATTATAACCTGTACTGGTACTGTTCACTCTGGTATTGTAGGGCATTGTGAGTGTTGCAGTTTCTCTGAATAATATAGTATCACTGGTCACTGTCACCCACACTGTGCTACATAATATAACTGTGTAGGAAAGCATGTATATGTGTGTGTCAGGTCACTAAAGGTGGAAGAGGGCCATATTCTAGATATGTCCAGGCACACCAGCATGTGGTCAACACATGGCCAGAGTCTGTGCAGAAAGAGTTGGATAGCTATGTGCAAAACAACAACCCAGAATCCAGGAGTATGTGTACAAACAGTTAGTTAGTGTTAACAAAAATTCCCTCCACAGGTGTACCAGGTAAGAGGTGTATACTGCAGGTAAAACCGGTTCATGTGTAATGATGATGACAGCTACATTACTGTCCAAACTAAGGCTATAGGGTAGTGTAGTAAGACTTGTAAGGTACAGATAACAGCACTGACTAGGAAAGTAATGTAGACTACAGGAATATACTAGTTTCTAACTGACATCTCCCCCCCCCACCACCATATCTCCAACAATAATCAACATACCCCCTCCAACCGGTATGTAATGACACCCATGTTCTGATAATGTCCAATTGTTTGATATATATTTTGATGGTTCCCATGCATGTGCTATATTGAATTATTCTAACATTGGTGGCGTGGGGCCATCAATGTACCTGCAAGCTGTGGTTATTACCACTGTGGTCTCATATATGCATGTGTTCTGCTGGCTGTGCAACTGTTCCGTATATGGTGTCTGGGTTAATGGGAATATCTATGCATGCTGTTATACCTAACCTTGGAATGTGCTGACTATTACTAACCCACAAATGATGATGAAATCTAAACACTATAGCATGCTTGGGAAGGCCGGTCCCAGCAGACCCACCTGTCCCACCTCAGCTGGCCATGGCAACGGGCACCTGCTTGTCTGGGGCCCAACCCAGGACATCCCTGTCCATTGGTCCTGCACCACCTTTGGGTGGAACTGCATCAGAGGATGGGGCTCGCCTCCCCAGGAGTGGGCACGGACAGGCACCTGTCACCCATAGCCAGGTTGGAGTCATAGTGCATAGAGGGATCAACGAGCAGTTTGGTGATCTTCTACACCATCTCAAGAGCCACGTGTTGTGATTAGAGTGTCAGCCTGGCTCGGCGATTCAGCCCCCAGCACAGCCATCTTTGGGGCTGTAAAGGTGCAGTGGTGACTGCCCATGGGTGGGGACCTCAGTCCCACTGTTACTACTAGGGGGCCTGTGGGATTCCGATATGCCAACACCCCTCCCCATCAAGGTATTTACCCCCCACATGTGTCATATACCTCCCCTGTATGCGTTCTGTTTGTCTTATCTGTTAACCTACCCAACCTAGCTCCCCAAATATACCTACTTCCTCCCCTCAGCATTTTACTCTCACCTGAAAAAAAAAGGGCAATCTGTTCCCACAAAAAAATCTCACCCCATACATAGCTGTCCATTTTGCACACATGCCCACTGGACACATGTAATCTGGTCTGATTGGTATCACAACTTATTATTGTTGTCCTCATCCCTCTCCCAGGGGTCTGAGTGTCCAAATCTACCTCCAAATTCAGTGTATATGCTGTAGAAGAAACGGACAGCTTTGGACCTTCCCTAGACCCTTCCTGCACATCCCTGGCTATGTTCCCTACTGTCTTTCCACCTTTGTGGCCCCTTTTTCACCACTTTCCTATCAACCCCTGTTTGTTTTCTTTTAAAGAAATTAGCATGGGGGTAAGCGGGAGTAAGCACTTTTAAGCAGCAGTAAAGGAATTTAAGCCTGTTTCCGCAGGGGCAAGCAATGCCTACACTGGTTAATCAAATTAGATGCTAACTGAATATAAGAAACTTTCGTCTGCCAAAGTCGACAAACTTCTTCAGATAAAATAATAAGGAAATTACATCAGTTAAATAGAAAATGTTTTAAAACATCACTTCCTGTTTCCTTAAAACTTACTTAAATAACCATTTTAAATATATGAAAATAAAAAACAAAGCATTAATTAATAGTAAAAAATAGAGAATGAAGGTGTACTTTTCAACATATTAAAAGTTATTACATATATCATCTATCTAAGGACTTTAAATTCAATAAGCATTTAACATTACAATTCTCGTTGAGACCAGGATAACAAAAGGCATTAAGCCATAGTTACCAAACTAATTCCCTTTCTTCTAAAATCAAAGACCATGGACCCTCCCGGATGTCAAAAGGTAGTTTTTCTAAAACAGTAAAAGAAAAATGATGTTGGACATGGTCTGAGGTGTGTCTGGCTAAAGCATTGTTGGCATTGTTTTTACGTGTATTATAAATGTGCTCGTAAATGCACTGTTTCAGGTGCCTTTCGGTCTTACCCACATAAAAACAGTCACATTTTTCACATAAAGCCAGATAAACCGCCCCTTTGGTTTCACAATTATACCTGCCTGAAATAGAAAGGTGCTGACCATTGATATTTAAGTTCTTACCTGTCTTAATGTACCTGCAGAAGTTGCATCTTCCACACTTGTACATACCGGGACTAGTCACTAATTTTTTGGGAGGTCTTTCCAAAAATGCTTTCAGATTATAGCCCCTTTTGAAGGTGATGATTGGTCTGTCACCTAACTTATGATGGATAGAGAGGTCAGTTGAAATCAAATCCCAGTTTTTAGTCAGGACCCCTTTCAAAACACTTGCATTACATGAAAAAGGGGTAATAAAAGTAGTGTTAAATACAATAGAAGGGTGAGTGTCCCTGACCATATGTGTCAAACCTGGAGATGTCTCAAAAACCTGATTTCCTTCCTTATAATGTCTATTCAAAATTTATTTTTATTTTATTTATTTGCAGTTGGTTTACCAGGATAGTCCATTGGGCCAAAGTGAACCCGTTTTCAATGGAGTCCTGGGGAGAAAAGCTCCATAAATAATCAAAGTTAAAATATGATGTAGATTATAAGCTTACATGTGTTATAAAATAGAGCAGACCAAAGACTATTAACATTACTATATGTCATAGATTGAAAATATACAACTGGATTAGACAAGGACAAATATTACAAACAGTCTAGGTTAGTGATAAATGAACAGGTAATACAGAATTTTAAAGGAATAATTACAAGATATATACAGGAACGTTAATACATGTTAGTAAACTTGCAGTGAGAGGTATAGGCAAGAATTATATACATTTAGCAATTAATTAACAAGAATATATGAAAAGGAAGAATGCTATTGAAAAGAAGAGAAGATGAAAATTTGCAGGGTAAGTTATGTAGGGTGGCAGCAGGAGCATTCCCATTGGGATACTAGATGTGAGTGAAGAGTTTTTTTGAAGATAGAGTAGCTAGGGGTAGTATGAATGGATGGTGGTAGGGAGTTCCAGAGTCATGCTAGACTAAAGGATAGGAGGTGTTTGCCTGGGGGACGAGCTGGTTTGTATACTTCTAGAAGATTTTGGTTGTTAGACCTTAGCACTCTGTCAGGTAGGTGCATTTTAAATGCAGAGGAAAGGGAGGGACAGAGTGAGGGGTTGAGAATGAGCTTGTGTGCTAGAGTGAGTTGGGTATAGATAAGCTGATTGGGTAGTTCTAGCCATTTTAGTTTGTGGAGAGAGGAATAGTGGTGAGTGGAGGACTTATGGCTACTGGCGAACTTGGTGATTTAGTTGTAGCAACAAGATAGTTGAGTTTTCAGAGAGGATTGTAGATTAGTTAGGAGTGGCGCTCCATAGAGAAGGGGGGGGAGTGAGAAAAGATGTAGAGAGGGTGAGTTTAGTAGTGGGTGTAAGATAATGATTTTGTCGATAAAGCATGCCTAGTTTTTGATGGGTTTTTTTGATATTTAGTTGTATGTGGGAGTTAAATTTAAGCTGATTGTCAATTTGGATACCAAGTAGCTTGGTCTCTGATACCAGTTCCAGGGTTGTGTTGCTATGACTAGTAATACAAAATGTGTTTTTGTTGAAAGGGGTGACTTTAGAGGGAGTAAATACCATTAATTTGGTTTTAGAAGCATTGAGTGCTAAGTGATTTTTTTTTCATCTATTGTTCAGTGGTTGAAAAAGCATCTTGAGTTAGCTTTAAAAGTGTGGGGATAGAAGTGCTCACAACATTAGTTTTATTATTTTTCTTGGTATCTGTGGGGATAGAAGTGGCTGAGCAAATAATGGTAGAGTCGTCTGCATATTGGATGATATTAGAGAAGGGGATAGAGTTGCAGAAGTCATTAATAAATATATTAAAGATGAGGGGACCCAATATGGAGCCTTGTGGAACTCCAGTTAGGGTATTAAGGAATGAGGAGGTGGCCTTTTTCCACTTTACTGCTTGATATCTGTTAGATAAGTAGCTGGAGAACCAGTTCAGAGAGGAAAGAGATAGGTTAAGCTTAGAGAGTTTAGATAGAAGAAGGTTGTGGGAGATAGTGTCAAAGGCCTTAGAGAGATCCAGTAAAAGGGTAGAAGCACTATGACCTGAGTCTCGGGCTTTGTTTACAGTTTCCAGGAAGGAGAGAAGGGCTGTCATGGTGCTGTGGCCTGGTCTGAAACCATGTTGTGTGGGAGTTAATAGGTGGTTTTCAATGAGATATGGTAGGAGTTGTAATTGGATACACTTTTCAAGGAGTTTAGAGATGGGAGACAGGATAGCGATGGGGCGGAAATTAGTGACATTGTTATTGTTGCCTCCTTTATGCAGGTGTATGATAAAGGCCTTTTTCCAAATTAGGGGTACTGTGCTTTCCTGGATAGAGTGGTTTATTAAAATACTAATGGGGGTAGACAATTGCTTCGGCAGCTATGCTCAGGAATTGTGAAGGAATATTATCAGGAGCATTTGAACCTGGCTTCAGTTTTAGAAGGAGTTTTTTTATGGTAGATATGGGTATGGGTTTTAAAGAGAAAGGTGGAGAGTGGGAGGGGGGTATCTGGGGGTGGGGGTGATGAGGAGGGAGGGAGAGTGGAGTAAGAGGAGGAGGGTGTAGAGTTAAAAGATGGGAGAGGAGGTGCACTACTGGTTGATGGTAGAGGGTAAGTAGATGAGGCTGGGGGTAGATGGGAGACAGCAGTGATGTTAGAGAAGGATGGGGTTAATTTGGAAATAGAATCAATAAAAAAAGAGTTAAATTGGGTAGCTAAGTCTCTATCGGAAGCATTTGGGTCTGGGGTGGGGGTGTCTGGTTTACTGGGATTTAGGAGAGTGGAGATGCCTTTCCAGAATTTCTGAGGGTTTGTTTTATTATTGTTTTGGAGTAAGGAGAAGTAATTTTGTCGATCAGTGATGATGAGCTTTTTTACATTATTTTGTAGTGCTTTATATTCATTTTGGATGAGGGGGGTCCTATTTTTCTGGTAGTGTGTCCAGAGTTTGTCTCTGTGTCGCATTGTAGCAAGTGTATTTTTGGTAAGCCAAGGGGCAGTTTTGGTTTTTATTCTTTTTGTTCTTAGGGGGGTGTGGTGGTCTAGGAGGTTTAAGAAGGTTGTGTTGAAGTGGGCAACTGCATTATCTAGAGGAAGTGTTTTTAGGCTTTTGAAGGTGATGGGTTTGAAAACTCCATTCTTCCTCTTAGAAACCACTTCTTGTATTACACTGTCAACTAAATCAACAGGGTAGGACCTTTTTAGGAACATTTCACTAAGAGTGTTACATTCAATCGAGGGAGGACATCCTTGCTGCTCAGACGACCTGTCCTTTTACTACTGCCTTCTTTTGGTGTAAAGGATGAGAACTTTCGTAATGCAGAAAACAGTTTGAATAAGTAGGTTTCCTGTATACACTACCTAAGTATCTTCTATTGGGGATGTCTTTGGTTATCAAGACATCCAGAAAAGGTGTCCTGTAGTTGTTAAATTGAAAAGTAAAATTAAAAAATTCAGTAATAGAAGAAATGTGTTCAACAAATTCTCTGGCCATTACCTCACTACCGTCAAAAAGAATAAAAATGTTGTCCAGGTAACGTGTATACCATTTGACATGTTCACTAAATAACTCACCTTTAAACAAAAAAATATTTTCCCAATGGGCTAGTACACAATTAGCAAAACTCCCCCAACAAGGGGAGCCCATGGCTACCCCCAAATTCTGTTTGTAAAAGGTCTCCTTAAAAAAAGAAATTGTTGGACAAAACTGTGTCCAAAAGTGTCTCAATCACATAAACGTCTTCATTATTTGCACCTTTTTCCACTAAAAAAATATGTTGAGAAGCACACCTTCATTCTCTGTTTTTACTATTAATTAATGTTTTGTTTTTTTATTTTCATATATTTAAAATGGTTATTTAAGTAACTTTTAAGGAAACAGGAAGTGGTGTTTTAAAACATTTTCTATTTAACTGATGTAATTTCCTTATTATTTTATTTGAAGAAGTTTATCGACTTTGGCAGACGAAAGCGCTAACATTAAATCATTGAGTGGATTGCCGACCTGTGCCTTTTGGTTTGTTTAAGTTGAGTTTGTTTTATACATTTTCTGAAGTTTGTTTCGTGATGGCAGAGGAGGCATGTCCACCTTCACAACCTTTGTTTACATCAGCTTCACCCCAGGAAAGGGAAGAGATGAACTTAGGGACCTTAACACAATTAATAATGTGTTTAACTAATCGAGTGGATGAATTGTCAAAAAACATCCACTTTAATCAGTCAAACAGCCCAGGTAACAACACCAGGGGACTTCTTTCTACATCACTTCTGAACCCTGGGATGAATGGTCCAGACGCCCCCATTTTTCGTCAACAGGTGGTTCCTTCCGGGTCCTCAGGAGAATCTTTGAACCTCTTATCCATGGTTGAACATAACGCACACAACACCAGGAGGACCAGAGTGAATGACAGTTTAAACACAAATCTGGATTTTCCTTCTTTAAAAGACATGCTTTGCAAACCGGTGGATTTATTCTCAAACAGCTGTCCAGGAAACACGTCAAACAACTCAAACAATGAGGCAGGTACTGTACAACACAGCATTTCCATTGTTGATCGTTTAAAGATTTTTGATACAAAACTTTTTAAATGTAAAAAACTGCAGCTGGAGGTAGAGTACCTGGGAGAGTGTTTACGGAGGAAACACATCCCTAAAGGTCCAAGGCAATGGAGGTATCCCACGGGGTTAATTAACAACTCCTCCTTTCACTGTGAACGACTCCATTTGTTCGACGAACAAGGCTGTCAATTTCTAGAATTACTGGTTAAAGACTACAACAACCAGATCGACAACCTTTCAAAATAATTAGACATTTTGGATAAAGCCATTAAATCTGACTCTGATTTTTTTAAGGTATAAATATGACTTTAGTCATATTTTCATGAGCATTGACCATAGTTTAATTATATGTTCATAGGTTCATAGATTAGTACTAGGCTAACTGCCCTTGCAAGCCATTTTAAGCCTAGCCAATTATCCCCTGTGAGATTCAAACCCTGTACCTTGTGTTTGTAAGGCAAACACCTTAACCATTAGGCCAAAGAAACCAAATTATAAAAGTTGGCCCGGGACAAACGGGATTATGAGAGAGATACAGCATATCCTCCACCTCCTCACTCCAAAAACGGTTTAACCCCTAATTTGAACACCGACCATGAAATAGACATCCAATCTACCAGGAATGAAAGGGATACACCAAGTGACATCCAGGGACCCTCAGTGACCCACCACACTCCCCCCAGGTGAAGTGAACGAATAAAGGAAAATGGACAATCTTTTTCCAATTCTTCAACCTCTCAGGATTTTCACAACCAGGACAGGAACAACCGGAAGTCGGTGGGAGGTGCCCAAAATCGGAATCGCTGACAGAGGGGACAAAACCACAGATGGAGGTGACCAAACAGGCAGAACAACACACTCAAAGTTCTGACATTGATGTAAAAGTTGTCACCAACTCAGCTGGTGACGTAAACATTTACAATTTTTCCAACTACATTGTAACCCAAGAACTGGCAGACTTTCTGGCCAAAGGTTTAACCTTTGTTCCCAGCAAAACAGCAAATTTGACTAGAACTCTCATAGACTTCAAACTTTTTTTTACGTAAATTAAATTTAAAAGTGGTTTTTGGAAATGGCTGTTTGAATAACAATGAGACAAGGATTTCCAGTCTTTTCAACCCCCCACTACACCCCACTTTGGCACTGTTTGAGAAGATTTGTGAATTAGACTTAAGTACACTCTAAACAGGCCACGGGAAAGGATGGGTAACATCAAAGAAAGTGAGACACTGTCTCTAGACAGACTGAGGGCATACAATATTAGAGTCATTAAACCCTGATAAGGGAGGGGATCTGGTCTTTATGGACGAGGCAAACTAGAATGACCGAGTTAGATCTTTATTGGAGGCAAGCACCTATGTTGAAGTTTCTTTACATGAAATCAGTGGAGCTTACCAGCATATCAGGTCTTCACTTAATGACCTATTTATTGAAAGGGTTATATCCTTAGAGACTTACAATTATTTGTGTATGCCAGCCCCCAAGACGCCCACCTTTTTTGCACTACCTAAGATACACAAAAACATTCAAAATCCACCCCTCCGCCCAATTATTAGTGGCCGTGGTTCCATGACCTATGCTTGTGCCAAATACGTAGATAACAAGTTAAAGAAATTCTTGGAAACAGAGTCACAAATTTGTCATGACTCTTGGCACTTTTTGGAACAATTGAATTTATTCACCTGTAAAGAGTCTTTAAACTTTCTTACTTTAGGCATTAAAGACCTTTACACAGTAATTCCACAAAATTTATGTCTGGAATGGGTGAGGGATTTTTTAGAGGAAAAAGGTGCAAATAATGACGACTTTTATGTGATTCAGATACTTTTGGACACAGTTTTGTCCAACAATTTCTTTCTTTTTAAGGAGACCTTTTACAAACAGAATTCGGGGATAGCTATGGGCTCCCCATGTGGGGGGAGTTTTGCTAATTGCGTACTAGCCCATTGGGAAAATAATTTTTTGTTTAAAGGTGATTTATTTAGTGAACATGTCAAATGGTATACATGTTACCTGGATGACATTTTTATTCTTTTTGACGGTAGTGAGGTGATGGCCAGAGAATTTGTCGAACACATTTCTTCTATTACTGAATTTTTGAATTTTACCTTTTAATTTAACAACTACGGTACACATTTTCTGGATGTCTTGATAACCAAAGACATCCCCAATAGAAGATACTTAGGTAGTATATACAGGAAACCTACTTATTCAAACTGTTTCCTGCATTACAAAAGTTCTCATCCTTTACACCAAAAGAAGGCAGTAGTAAAAGGACAGGTCGTCCGAGCAGCAAGGATGTCCTCCCTTGACACCTCCTTTTTGATTGAATGTAACACTCTTAGGGAAATGTTTCTAAAAAGGTCCTACCCTGTTGATTTAGTTGACAGTGTAATACAAGAAGTGGTTTCTAAAAGGAAGAATGGAGTTTTCAAATCCATTTTGAATAGACATTTTAAGGAAGGAAATGAGGTTTTTGAGACATCTCCAGGTTTGACACATATGGTCAGGGACACTCACCCTTCTATCGTATTTAACACTACTTTTATTACCCCTTTTTCATCTAATGCAAGTGTTTTGAAAGGGGTCCTGACTAAAAACTGGGATTTGATTTCAACTGACCTCTCTATCCGTCATAAGTTAGGTGACAGACCAATCATCACCTTCAAAGGGGGGCTATAATCTGAAAGCATTTTTGGAAATACCCCCCAAACAATTAGTGACTAGTCCCGGTATGTACAAGTGTGGAAGATGCAACTTCTGTAGGTACATTAAGACAGGTAAGAACTTAAACATCAATGGTCAGCACCTTTCTATTTCAGGCAGGTATAATTGTGAAACCAAAGGGGTGGTTTATCTGGCTTTATGTGAAAAATGTGACTGTTTCTATGTGGGTAAGACCGAAAGGTATCTGAAACAGCACATTTACGAGCACATTTATAATACACGTAAAAACAATGCCAACAATGCTTTAGCCAGACACACCTCCGTCCATGTCCAACATCATTTTTCTTTTACTGTTTCAGAAAAACTACCTTTTAACATCCGGGGGTCCATGGTTTTTGATTTTAGAAGAAAGGGAATTAGTTTGGCAACTACGGCTTAATGCCTTTTGTTATCCTGGTCTCAACGAGAATTGTAATGTTAAATACTTATTGAATTTAAAGACCTTAAATAGATGATATATGTAATAACTTTTAATATGTTGAGAAGCACACCTTCATTCTCTATTTTTACTATTAATTAATGTTTTGTTTTTTATTTTAATATATTTAAAATGGTTATTTAAGTAAGTTTTAAGGAAACAGGAAGTGATGTTTTAAAACATTTTCTATTTAACTCATGTAATTTCCTTATTATTTTATCTGAAGAAGTTTGTCAGCTTTGGCAGACGAAAGCACTAACATTAAATCATTGAGTGGATTGCCAACCTGTGCCTTTTGGTTTGTTTAAGCTGAGTTTGTTTTATACATTTTCTGGAGTATAAGAAACTCTAGCCGGATGTTACCAGTGTTTACCTCTGCACAAACCAGCGCAAACCCGCTTACAACTGCTTTAAAGTGCTTTAATCACTCTGTATCCAACGGTCTGTGTTCTGGCCAGCAACAAAATAAACAGCCTCTGCAAAGTTCGAGCCCAGGACCCTGCACACAATAGCCAAAGTGATTTACCACTAAGCCATGTCAGATATACATAACCCTGATGTTTTCATCCGTCCCAGTCATTCAACAGTACAGAGAATGCATTCCAACATTTAGATGTGTGTGTATGTGTGTGTGTGTGTGTGTGTGTGTGTGTGTGTGTGTGTGTGTGTGTGTGTGTGTGTGTGTGTGTAAATATATTAATATCTAAACAGATACAACATATCTATCTATATATATATATATATATATATATATATATATATATATATATATATATATATATATATTAATATATATGAACATATATACATGCAAATGCCTACATCTACAGATATGTATGTCTACACCTATATGTCTAAATATATACAACAGGTTATATATATATATATATATATATATATATATATATATATGTCAACAGATATATATAGATATATATATATATATATATATATATATATATATATATATATATATATATATATATATATATAGGTATATACAGACATACATCTGTAGATAATGATGGGGAAATAACAAAAACATATATGTCCGCAATGTTAATAGGGTTGAGAGGCCCCAAACAATATACAACTTGTACGAATAGGTATACCCCCCACAGCTAAACATGTTCCCCCTGCAATACACTACCAAGTGTTGCAGATCCCACAACCAGGACCAGACATGACATGGGAATCCCTAGGATACATATACACAGACACATATATGCAGATACAGATATGCACCTATATAAATATATATATATATATATATATATATATATATATATATATATATATATATATATATATATATATATATATATATATATATATATATATATATATATATATATATATATATATATATATATATATATATAGACATATAAATAGATATATATGTAACTACACAAACACACGCAGAGATATGTACAGGAAGTTACATATGTAGTACGTGCACACAATATGGAACATCCCTTATCCCCACAGTTACCACCTTACCAACTGGAGACTGTATGAGCCACCCATACAATTGACATTCATTGCCTGCAACATATACCAACAGAGATATCAAAAGATATAACACCACACACAGGTGTGCATAAATGGGAAAGCTTTATTTGTGCACTATTATAGTTGTATATGCCATGTCATATCGCTGTTTAGACACAGACATCCATATAAACTGAGTAATGCATCTGTGAAACAGTTATACTAATACAGTAGTCTGGAAAAGTTAACAAATGTTGTTGTCCAGGCCAAGGCCATCAAGTAATACAATAGTAAAGACAGACTGGGCCACAGGATACCAAACAATCAACGGTAAGTAACGCAGGTGTATAGTTCACCAGCCTCTATCTGCAATCTGTAGACAATCCCTAGGGGGTAAAGACCTCAGCTGACACACTGGGATGTAACTGTTACATAACAACGCACAGCTGACACCATCACAAGCACACAGACAAACAGAACAGTCTGTATGGCAGGTGGCAGCAGGCCTGCATTTAACCAAGGTGGATTGTATGGTAATGTACATCCATATACCTGAAGGCCGCTCAGCCCCGATGGTCTTCAGGACTTTGGGCTTTCAGGATTCTGTAGCACTCCCATATACATATATGTACATATAGATATATTTGTACATAAATATAAGTATATGTATATATAGATATATGTATACATAGATATACGTATATGTATATATATATATATATATATATATATATATATATATATATATATATATATATATATATATAGCTATATATGTATGCACATCCTATGTGTACATATATGCCTAGTTATGTTGGTATATATGTAGATATCAATAACAATATGTGCATACATATCTATTCTGATATACCTACTACTGTCAATATATATGTAGATATCCATACATATATGTGCATATGTATCTCTATCTGTATATGTGTAAACATATATTGCTCTGTATATGTATATATCTGGGTGTTTATTTGTATATCCATGTACATATACATATCCACCAATGTATGTCGATATGTATATCTGTATGTCTATATAGATATCTGGATAAGCATATGCACATATATCATCCTACTGCTCTGTCTGACATACATGACAGTTATAGTGGCCCGGCAGCAGTACATCTGGCAAGTAACTGGACATTACATCTCACTGGGTAAGTACACTAATCTGCTAGGCATGTAACAAAGCACTGTGCAAGCTACAGGCAGACTGGCTCAACACTGGCCTACATTTCCTATGGGGGAATGCACGTGTACCTGGACATAGATAGCAGGTTCTACAGGCATGCCACAGCAAAGAGTAACATATACCTGTGCGTAAGTGCATCACCACAACCAATGTGAACACAGCCACAGCTACATATGGCATGTTAGTGTATTATTACAGTATATGGATTATCTGTTCAACACCAACTTCATATGTGCCACCCACACACTAACCCTACATATACTGGGCCACTACACAGTGTGGTCAGCTGCCTGTCTGTGGTTTGGGACATGTGCGTGTATGGCCTTACAAACATGTAAGCCGATAGGGAAAGATACAGTGGAGCAGCATGCAACATCAGATAGAACAGGACCAAGAACAATGACATCTACCACAGTCTGTACACAGGTCAAGGTACATATTAACTATACACACACTGCAGACAATCACCATAAGTACACAGACCTCAGTACTGTACACACAACCACCGAATGTCCAGGTTATGTCATCAAATATAACCTCTACTATACATTACATGTGTAGCAGTCTGATATCTCACTGGTTTGTTATCAGATATGATGTCACTAATTATGGTGTACAGTACATCTGCACCCCATACTGCATGACATATGTACAAAGGTTGTCAGGGTTGTGGCTGGAGGCACATACACAGAGCCAATATTGACATGCTGCTGTTATAACCTCATACATGTACGGTTGTAACAGGGTTTGTTGTACCATATGTCCTATGAGGGATATGAAGTCAGTAACTCTCATGGCTGTTACCATCTACAGACTGCAATCCTCACACTACCTTCTGCAGTTCACAGATAGGTGCTCTGTGGGTAACACATGAAACAAAAGGCACCACACACTGCCCAGTCTGCAGATGACCCTACAGATGGGGATTCCTCATAAGCATAGCACTGACATGGCAGTTATTAAAACATGTAGGACAGCCATATCCACACACACCCTTTTAAACCAACATTACTCCAAATACAGTATAGCAGCACTTACAGTCTGTAGTCAGGTCAGGCACATCCTCCTCCTGTGTGTTGGCCTGTTTTAACAGTGTATGTTTTTAGAGGTAAACCCCAATCCATCTGAGATGCTGTTTGCCAGACAACAGGTCGAGTTCCTGCTCACAGTGAATGAAAGGCCTAACACCAACATGATGTTCCTAGATATTGGTGTGTGTTTCCATGCAATTGGCTATGGGAATGTTACCACAGCTGTTCCACATGCAATCAGTAAGAGGAGGTCTGCAATTCGTGCAGAGACCATCAGCAAAGCAGGTGTAAGTCCCCACATCCAAAAGAGAAGGAGTAAAAGAGGCAGACACAGGCATAGAAAAGCTAGGGAGGGGTGGGAGAGTAAAACCTATGCATGTTTGTGTCTCACACCTACCAGTACAGGGAATCAAACCCCTGTTGACTATGTAGTGCTATCACATGTCCATGAAGTTATTGAATGCACCACATGGGTTACTTTTTGGGGAATCCCAGAACGTATATGTGATGGTGAGTGACATCTGAAACAGGGATATGGTAGCTATGTGGTAGGTGTTGTACACATGCCTGCCCGCATGAACAGGTGTCAGCGTCAACACACCCACACTCTCACAGGGATGCACACATGTGCAGGTATCACATGCACCACAGGGGTCATATGGAGGTTATATGTGCAAAGGGTATTTGGAGGTGTCTGAAATAAGACAGCATGGTTCAGTATGCCAATGGGGGTTGTAGTGAGTGTGAATGTGGTCATATGCATCATACACCACACACACAGACATGGGTGCCAGTACTGACATGCATGTGTGCACTGCTTCATGGGTGTGTTGTGGTTGACAGTGCCAGACGGCTATACAAGAGTAGGTGATGGGTATACCTTGGCATCAGGCCACATTACAATGGTCTACATTGTGGCTCAGGAGTGTAGCATCTGGAGATGCCTACACAGGTGGGTATTGTATTCACCATCCAGTCACCTGGGTGACTATTGCATGTGGCCAATGCCGTGCATTGCTTGCCATGTATGTGTTCCTTTGTCCATGATATGGGCAGTGTCTGGGATATGCACACCTCCCACATCATGCACAGTGACATGTGATACTGTACCTGGGGTGTCTGGCCCATGTTGTGTACACAGCTCGTTATCATCAGATGTGCCAGTCCTGGCATCATGTGGCGTGGACTGTTCATTGACAGCAGGTTAGCCCTGCACCTACATTGTTAGCATAATGCCGGTATTCCATGATGTCAGTGGTACCTGTCCATACAGGGCTTGTGTTTCAGGCATGTTATGTCCTTTGTGGGTCACATTTGATAGCACCACAGGTGTTGCAGGTGTCCAGTGGGGAACATGGGGGAGGTGCACTGTCAGCATGTACATGCCTATTGGACTGATGGACAGGGTGCTATGCCCTCTGTAGCCCACTGCAATCACACCATGGTTACTATCAGTGGGCAATATGCAGGGTACTACCAACATAGCGGCTGTTGCCTAGGCAAGTGTGTGTGTGTGTGTGTGTGTGTGTGTGTGTGTGTGTGTGTATGAGACATAGGTTGAGAGTGTACCCTGGGTAATACAAGGTCTGCTAGCATTGTGTAGCCGGCAATTATGACATATTTAGGGTATGGATTTGCGCATCAGCCTCATGACTATTTCACATCTGTTATCCCTGTTCGGTGGACATTGTGATATATACTTGGCCCACCATTTAAGAAGTTAGCAAAACCCACTCCACATTGAATACAGTTGTTACACACTCACAACCGCCACCACACAGAATACGAATGACCAACACAGACAGACACACACACACACACACACACACACACACACACACACACACACACACACACACACACACACCTCTGTCGTGTCTGGGATTAGAACTCCTACCTAACTAGTATATTACACTATAGCACTATGCCGTTATAGGACGCGCAATGGAGATTACTGGAATTCTTCTTCCCCAAAGGTGTATTTCACAGTAAATGACATCAACAAGCTTGCCAAAGTAGGGCATTTGAATTGTAGGGAGTGTGACTACCCTAAAATGCATTGTTCCCTACACAAGCATAGACACACACACACAAAACATCTGTGTCAGATGCCAGATGTGGGACTCGTGATAGCTTCCAGGGCAGCCAGCACACACATTCATTATTATGCCCTGGGCATCACACACGACCTGCTAGTTGATGGAGGGGAAGCCCTTGTGGTTGATGTAGACCCTACCCGCTCACCAGGTGGTGCTTTGATGCATATGTGTGTGCAGTCTATAGCACCCACTACCTCAGAGTATTCTGCATTTTGGTGGAACAGTTGCATATTGCTGGCCAATGTCTCATGGGTGTTGGGGAAATATATGTGCTCACCGACATGTGCTGACATGGCATCCAGGAACTGGTGGAGTACCCTGGATGCTGATGCCTGTGAGATCTCCATCATATCCCTAGTTGGCCTTTGGAATATACCTATAGCTAGTATTCTTAGGCCTACATATACCTTGATATCCACTGGGATGGGTTCCCCTCTGTTAGTTCTGTGTGTGTGAGGCGTGGCCAGCACAGCTCAACAATTTGCTGTAGGAGGTCCCTGTCCACCCTATAGTGCTCCACTATCTCCAGTTCATGTAGCCCCTGGTAGATTACCCTGGGTCTGTACACTCTTCTCCGTCTCTTCACTGTGGGTTGGTTGACAGCATTCACATCCTCACCACCCTCAGCCTCTTCCACAAGTTGTTGTATGATAGCTATTGCACGCCCTATAATTTTGCTGTTGTGTGTGTTAAAGGTTCCTTGCTTATTTACACTGGTGGTGTAGAGTGTGGGAAAATCCAGAGGGGAAGGTGTTTGCATAGTTTATAGTAGTGTTCTGGGCTGGGCTGGTCTGCTGCCTAATTGACTGATTCTGACACATTACACCTGCCAGCTATGCTAGTTCTCCTTGATTACCTTCCTACTCCTGTTTTCCCTTCCCATTGACTTCCTGTTTAAGCCCGGGGGCGCGCCAGGCAAACAGAGTGTTCCAATGTGCACAGCACTGCTATTTCCTAGTTTAACTTTTTTTTCTTCCTTTACAACCCGATGCGTGGCATGCAGACCTACTTAGGCAATGTAAAGAGTGCTAGGCAGATTCAGACACACCCCCTAGCTTAGCTGTGCTAAGCTTGGAGCATACCTGAGCCACAGGGCTCCAATCTGCTTACAGTATGCCTGACACACACCCCCATGATGTCACCTAACTCCTAGGCTTGCACCAAGCTATTCCTTCTCTTACACTGTTGGGACCTGACTAGCATGCTGGGGAAAAATGAGATTCACTATCATTCCCATTTGCATAGGACTGCCTACTAATGCATAGTTACATGTCTCACACTGAGCCTAACCCCTTAGCAACCACTACTCAATGGCCATGTTGTATTCTGCCTGCCATTGACTTGCATGGCAAAATAGTGATTTTAGTTAGAATACTTAATTTAGGTTTATCTTGTTATTTTCCCCCGATCCTGTTTGCGCGCTGCTGCCCTACGCTTAAACTGCCGAGATCGGCTAAAAAAAAAATAAAAGTAGATTTTTATATTTTTTTTGGCTGTTTGCAATGCCAATGGCCTTTTACTTGGCCATTGGCATGCTTCCTAGATGATATGCAGACTTTATTTGGAGCTGTCACAGCTCCGTTTTGGAGTTCGCAGAAATGTACTCGGTTACTAGCAGAGTACATTTTTGCAGATTGCACTAGTCCTGCACGGCTGGTTGCAAGCTTCCTGGATCACAGATTCACCTCATATGCATGGATTTCTCCTGCAAATGGGGTGATTTGCATGCAGGGGCTTAGTCCATGCAGGACTACTGCAGGAGCGCACGTGCACGCCCCTGCAGGCTGTTCCTGGATCTCACAGCAGACATATTTCCTGCTAGAGCTCCTGCACTAATCGTCAAGGCATAGAGAATCTGGGGAA